>NC_056732.1:1644996854-1644999354 GCF_019279795.1 Protopterus annectens
ATCCAGAACTTTTATTAAAGTGGCAGAGACTTAACATGGAATTGAGTTTTAGTTATATGAAACTCCTCATTGAGTATCATAGACCTGAGGAGGAACTGTTAAGAGAGAAAGTAACAGAAATGCATAGATTAATTAATGTAAAGTATCACACTGCTAAAAAGAACATGGGATTAGACAGACTTATTGATAATGTTTTGTTGTATGAAAAGAGACTTATTAATCAGAAGAAGACAAAGATTGAAAGAGACGTTTTGGACTTTAAAAATGGCCATGTCTTCACTTGGCCTAGGACTACTAATACTTATGAGCATGGAAACTCTAAAAACCAAAAAGGAATTAGATTGAATGTAACAAGCCATGCTGTTGAACCGACTGTCGCTTCAAGTTTTGAAGCTCCCCCTAGTAATCAGGTGGCTAATAGTGTAAAGGCAAGTGAAAATGTTATTACACATAATGTGAATCTGTATCCTAAAGTAGTTGAGAAAAGAACTACATTAGTATGTACAGAGGACATTGTTCCTACTAATGTTAGAGGCATGGTGGATTGCATTAACACTAAGAATAATGAGTTAAATGTTGTTAAGAAAAAGGTTGTCTCCCTAACTAAAGGGCAAGGTAGCGATGTTCAGGAAATAAGGCATGATGTCCCTTTCCCTATACAGTCCCCCAGATTCAGAGGGAGATCCCGCTCCATGAGCAGGGGACGACAAAAAAGAAAAGTAACAGATGTGGAACAGGTAGGGCCGACTATCAAAAAGATGTGGGCCAAATGACGGCATCTTTAGTTATTAACCTTTCTAGTAGAGATTTGACTTTGTATGAAGCACAAGTTTTGGACAAGGGCCTTTCTTTTATCCCGAGTAAAAACAGTGAACTGAGTGAATCAATTATAGATATGAAATTGTTTGCCAGAAATGTACAACTGAGACTGGACTTTGGTACTGCTGACAGTGATAGAGTGTCAGACAGATTTAAACCTGTTAGTACCTACATACCTCCTTTACATCCAGTATTGGAAACTTTTACCAAACTTGTTGAGAGTGATCTACACACATATTACTCCACAAGGGATATAGGAAGAAATAAGAAATGTAACAGGAAGAAAAATCTCACGTACTTAGAAAGGAAGGCATTATGGGACCTGAAAATGGATAAAAATATAATTATTACACCAGCTGACAAGGGAGGACCAATTGTGGTAATGAATTATGAACATTATGTTGATAATATGAATATGTTACTAAGCATGGATGGGTCCTACACTAAACTAGATATTAATGAACTAATGATGAAAATATTTAGAGTGTATGACACAATAGATGATTTGTTCAAAAGCAGGCTAATAAAAAAAGATTTTTATAAATTTCTTAAGGTAAATAATCCCCTAATCCCTACACTTAAAGGATTACCAAAAGTTCATAAGGGTCTTGATAACCCCCCTATGAGACCGATAGTCTCTGGAAGTGGCTGGCTAACTGAACCATTCTCATTATTTGTTGAATATCATCTGAGAAAGGTGGTGAATGAGAATCCTTTTGTCTTAAAAGATAGTAAGCATTTTCTATTAAGTCTGTATGAGTTTATATCCACATTAGATGAGAGAATGGAATATTTTATGGTAACACTTGACGTGAAGAGTCTTTTTACAGTGATTCCAAACATTATAGGAATAGAAAGTGTACAGAATTATTTAAAGAAATACACAGAGATGGACACTCAATTCATAGAGTTACTAACTCTGTTTTTAGAAATAATCTTAGAGAACAACATGTTTATATTTGAACATGATATTTACATACAGAATGATGGCGTAGCTATGGGCACTTCTTGTGCCAATAGCTACGCCAACATAGTTATGGCTGAGTGGGAGAAAGAAAGTTTATTCCCATCTGAATATTTTAAAGAACATGTACTTTTTTACAAAAGATTTGTGGACGACCTGTTTCTGATATTTGAGGGCAGTGAGCAGTCCCTGTTACTATTTGAGAAAGACATCAATAGTTTGACTGACTTTTTAAAGTTTTCTATGAATTATTCTAAAACATTTATTTCTTACTTGGATGTGAATATTATGAGGTTACCCAGTGGCATTGTTAACACCTTGGTACACAGGAAAGAATGCTTCAGGAATACCCTGTTACATAGAAATAGTATGCACCCGAAACACATCTTCGATAACGTGATTAAGGGTCAAATAATGAGGGCCTCAAGGCTTAACCCGACTGAGGATGGTTATAATCAAGAGCTGGAGGGGCTGAAAGGTAGATTATCAGATAGGAATTATAATATGGAGCAGATTGATAATACTACAACAGAAGTGTCTGTGATGAGGAACACCAGAGCTAGACCTTACTTTTCATGCCCTATGGTAAATGACTTAGCACACAATGACAGTAGAACAGGATGCAAGGTGAACTATATTAATATACCTATGTTTTACACGAGTGATGTCTTTCATATTAGAGACATTATAGAGAAACACTGGCATGTTCTAGGGGTA